>NC_050465.1:20249082-20264082 GCF_903995425.1 Onychomys torridus
ACACACACCGTCACACACACACTGTCACACACACACACTGTCACACACACACACACTGTCACACACACACACACACACACACACACACACACACACACAGAGCTCACCCCCCTGAGCATCAGTACCACTCTTCTATGTTTCCATCTTTGCTTTCTGAGACCCTCAACTGCAACAAGAGGTCCTTTATTGGGTTCTTTTTCCTTCGTCTTTGATGTAGCACTCACTGCCATCAAGTGTCTCCGTGCAGCTGCCTTGACTGCGTACCACTGGCTTTGGCGTGCTGCATTTTCATTGTCCTTTATCTCAAGAAAAAATGTAATTTCCTTTTCTTTCTTGACATAATAAATTAAAGCAAAACACTGGATTTTGTCGTTTTACAAATGACTAAGGGTCAGTGAGCTAACTTAGCTGACAAAAACCCTTTCTGTGCATGCCTGACAGCCCACCTTTATACCCCTAGAACCTACTGCAGAAGGAGAAAACCAACTCCAGAAAGTTCCCCTTTCACTTGCCCAGGTGCATCAAGGCATGTACACAAACACACCCAAAGATGAAATAAGACATGTTTAAAACATATTGAGTAAAGGGACAACAAAAGAGTTAGTAATTTCAGTATCTCATACTTTAAATACATCCATTTCATGAATCGTAAGTTAAACACTCATGAAATATGCATGGGAAATTATGTAAAGTACATGTAAAATAAGGCATCCTCAAATCTGGAAGTCTTTATACACACTAATATTATGACACAAACTTCAAATTAAAGCATGAAGAAAACATGTGTGCTTTATTGAAACTTTCTCATAGAATCATCATTTAATTGAACATAAGAATAACAACCCTGGGAACTCAGCGATGACTCAACAGTTAAGAATATGTACTGCTCTTGCACAGGACCCATGTCAGGGGCTGGCATCCACCTGCAGCAGATCTATCTCCAGGAGCTCCTAAGCCTCCTTCTGGTCTGTGTAGGTGCCCACACACATCACCTGTGTTTCGTGTGCATAAACAAGTAGTAAAATAATTTTAAAAATAAGCTGATAATAAAATGGCTAAAAGATAAAAAGAAGGTAACTACCTCCATAAAAGTGGCTGTGTGTCTCCCACAGAACTTGCTATGGCCTGCCTGGCTGTGGATCTTCCAGATATTTTCATGAGGGAGTCTTAACATTAAAAACCAAATGTGCCTCTATTTATTGTTCTTAGGATGACAGGTCAGCTTAGTTTGCACTAACTACCCTCTCCAGAATGTAAGTTCTAGATAAAACATGAAAACAAATTCTATCAAGTGCTAGAGAACAGCCAAGGGTACACAGAAGTCGAAGGGAACTGAGGACACACTGGGCGATGCAATCCTAAGTGAGACCTTCCGTAAAGAAACATGCCAGTTTCCTCTAAGCAGAATGGCTCAGAACACTAGCAAAAAGCTTTCATGTTCATCCCTTTAAGTGTCAGGAAACTGGAAGCCTTTAGGAATTGCTGGAAATAGAGAATTCCATGCAGCAGGGTGCAAGAGAGGACGAGTTCGGGGCATCTGATGTAAACCTCCTTAAAATGTTAGGTGATCTATGACCTTAGACATTGAGCTGAGCAAAGCATGAACAGCTAAGCAGAGATGCAAGCTGTTGATCACTACACAAAATAGTTTTGTTTTTTTCGTTTTTGTTTTTTTGTTTTGTTTTTTGTTTTTGTTTTTGTTTCTGGCTCTCGCTCTGTAGACCTGGCTAGCCTCAAACTCACAGAGATCCTCCTTGGTTCTGCCTCCCAGGTGCTGGGAGCCACCACTGCCGGGCCCATGAAACAATTTAAAACATGCTTATTGATAGATCCAAGAAGCTGGGAAAAAAATTGTTAGCTCACCATTAAAACTCAAAGAACAAAGTCTTAAAAGAGTATTTTCCCAGACTAATGATTTCCCCCATGAATGAATGAAGAAGAAATTTCCACAAGTTCAAGTTTATCAACCAAGAATTAAATTGCTGGCTAATAAAAGGTTAAACATGGGGTTGGAGATTTAGCTCAGTGGTAGAGTGCTTGCCTAGCAAGCACAAGGCCCTGGGTTCGATCCTCAGCTCCAAAAATAGAAATAAAAATAAATAAACTCTTCATGGAAACTTATCAGAATCCAGAGGCTCTGCAATGTGATTTTTATATTATATGAAATGGTTTAGTAAGGATGATGATACTGTGATATGTTGTTAAAGGAACTCAGCTATATAAAATAAAATATATACAGATTTTTTTAAGGCCAAAGATGACATGAAACAGAATAGTAAACTGCTCATGAACGTGAAATGAGAAAGGAGCAGCAGCAGAGAGGAGAGGCAGAAACACATGGGAAATAGAGTGCATAGTTTTGATTTTTACAGTAAGTATAATGATAGAAAAGAATAGAGAACTTTTTCAATTAGAGAAATAAATATCAAGCTTAACTTTAAAAACCTTATCAGGAGGTAGACAGTGTCCCCTTTCTCTCCTGCCTCCAATCCTGACTCCCCAGTTTTACCCCCAGCCTTGCGGCACCTGCTGGGGCCTCTTCTCCCTCTCTGTCTCCATTCCCTGAGGACTCTGCAGATCTTCCTGGCAGACACAGCTTTTTTCTTTCCTATGGGCCTTTTTTTGTTTGTTTGTTTGTTTGTTTGGTTGGTTGGTTGGTTGGTTGGTTGGTTGGTTGCTTTTTCAAGACAGGGTTTCTCTGTGTAGCTTTGTGCCTTTCCTGGAACTCACTCTGTAGCCCAGGCTGGTCTTGAACTCACAGAGATTCACCTGCCTCTGCCTCCCAAGTGCTGGGATTAAAGGTGTGAGCCACCACTGCCCAGCTTCCTATGGACCTTCTTTGCATGTGCCCCTCTGCTAAGCCATCCCCATTCCTTCGTGTCAACTCCCACTACCTAGAACAAGTTCTACCCAGGAACTCCACTGGCCACACCTGGCAGATATTCAGAAGCACTCCCTACCAGGCAACCCACAGCCACTGCATTCTTTTAAGATCCAGGGAGGGCAACAGAAACCAAGGAACAGAAACACCCACCCAACAAAGACAAGACCAGACATCAACACCTACAATCCAGCCATCCCAAACCCAGATGCCTAGATGTCTGGTTAAAAACACAGTAACAGTCAGGCAATGTGTCTCCACAAGAACCCAGAGACCCTACTTCAGCGGGCCCTGGGAGATAGCTGTAACATAGCTGAAGCACAAACAAGGACTTCAAAACAGCGATGAGGATATAAATCAACCTGTGAATGAAGCCTATGAAAACATAAACAGTGCAATGAAATAAACCAAACAATTCAAGACAGGACCGTAAAAACAGAATCCACTAAAGAAAACACAACTGAAGAAAAACTGAAAATAAAAATTTAGCAAGTCCACAAAAACTTCTGAGGTAACCCTGACAGACAGAATATTTTTAAAAGGTGGAAGAAAAGGTCTCAGGAACGGAAGACAAGATAGAAGACATGGGTGTCTCAGTCAAAGAAAATTCTAAGTCTAAAAAAATCCCAGGCACAAAACATCCAGAAGATCTGGAACACTATAAAAAGACCCAAAATAAAATTAATAGGAAAATAGAGAAAATAAACCCAGGTCAAAGGCACAGAATATATTTTCAACAAAATTATAAAAAAAAAAATCCCTAAGTTAAAGAAGGAGGTACCTTTCAACATACAAGAATCATACACAACACCAAATAGACTGTACCAGAAAAGAAATTCTTTTTTGTTCTGTTTTATTTTTTATTTAACTTATTTGTTTTTTAACAACTGTCTTATTTTGGTTTGGTTTGATTTGGTTTGTGTGTATGTGTGTGTTTGGGTTTTTTTTGAGGTTTTTATTCTTTTTTTTTCAAGACAGTTTCTCTGTGTAGCCTTGGCTGCCCTAGAACTCACTTTATAGACCAGGCTGGCCTCAAACTCACAGATATCCATCTGCCTCTGCCTCCCAAGTGCTGGCATTAAAGGTGTATGCCACCACCACTCAAAAAGAAATTCTTTTTGGCACATAATAATCAAAAAATGAAGTGTACAGACTAAAGGAAGGATATTAAAAGCTGCAGAGAAAAAAGACCAACTAACATAAAAAGGCAGATCCACTAGAATATTACCTGACTTCTCTATGGAGACTCTAAAAGCTGGAAGGGCCTGAATGGATATTCTATAGACTCTAAGAGGCCATGAATACTAGCCCACACTATTGTACTCAAAATGTTCAATAATAATGGATGCAGGAAAAAAAAGCACTCCACAATAAATCAAATGTAAGAAGTATCTAACTACAAATCCAACTCTACAGAAGGAAAACTGCAACCTAAAGAGGTTAATGACACCCAAGAAAACACAAAGAATAAATCATCTCAGACCAGCCAATTAAAAGATATGGAGAAAAGCCACACTACAATAACAAAATAGCAGGAACCAACAAACACTGTTCATTAATAACTCTCAATGCCAATAGTGTCAATTTGCCAATAAAAAGGCACTAATAAGTTAGATGCAAAAACAGGATCCATCCTTCTGCTGCATCCAAGAAACACACTTAACACCAAGGCTAGAGATCACCTCAGTATAAGAGGATCAAAAAAGATATTCCAAGTAAATGGGCCCAGAAAACGAGGTGGTGTTATATGACAAAATAGGCTTCAAACTAAACATATCAAAAAATAGGAAGGACACTACATACTCATCAAAGGAAAAATCCACCAAAAGGACTACCTTAGTTAGGGTTTCTATTGCTGTGAAGAGACACCATAACCACAACAACTCTTATAAAGGAAAACATTTAGTTGGGGCTGGCTTACAGTTTCAGAGATTTAGTCCATTATCTTCATGGAGAGAAGTATGGAGACATTTAGGCAGATATAGTGCTGGAGAAGGAGCTGAGAGTTCCTGAGACAACAGAAAGAAAAACTGTGTAGCACACTGGGCATAGCTTCAGCATCTAATACCTCAAATCCCACCCCTGTCCCAGCCAACAGGATCTTCAGCAGAGACCCTAGAAGGGAGAATGGCAAATGAGAGAGACAAGAGACACAAAGAATTGACAGCAAGACAGTACTCTGATCAAGCTGCAAAAGTTTGTTTTTCTCAGGTGGGTTTTATAGTAAGCAGACCAGGAAACTTTCTTTGGGAAAAGATCAGGGGACTGTTGAGTTGCTAACTAACCCAACCAAGCAACCTAACCACAAAACATTGTTACGAATGGTCACTGTAACAGAAGATAAGGAAATGTTAAGTTATTTTCTAATAACTCAAGACTTGTCCAGGCATGTCAAAAGTTTCTGGTTAGTGGCTCAATACTAGACAACAGAAACTTAACTCAGGCAGGCAATATGGCATGGCTCTTAAAACTGTCCTTGGCACACTCCCACAGTGAACACTCTTCCTCCAACAAGGCCACACCTAACTACGTATGCATCTGTGTAATATATTTAAGACATGTGTATGTAAGGAAAAGATAAGCATTAAAAGTTGGTGCAGAGGTACTCATATGGAAGTAAAATTTCATGTAAGAGAGCTTTCCAGCAACAAAGAAGAATGTTTCTTAACATCACAAGGATGGGTTCTTCAAAAATATTAATATAATAAATGTACATATACTTAATAAAAAGAGATTCTATAAGCAGAGAGCAGACTCAGATGAAAGATGTAATTCAATGGAATCTACATCTGTAGTTAGAGATTTTTATACCTTTTTCCCACTAGTAAATGGAATCCAAGAGATTAGTAACTGAGAAATCTCCAATTATATTCATGGGCTCTTTGCATGCGAGCGCCACCCAGTGGTGGTGCATGAACAGTTCCTGTGTCTAGAGCACAGCAAACAGTGGATCGTAAGAAGCCCATTACACTTATTATGTTTTGTATTTACTCTGGTCAGAATGGTGCTAAATTTGATACGAATATTATGACAAACATAAATTTCCTCAATATTTGACATTAATAATTCTAAATAACCATGGGCCAAATATATAATCACAAGGATATTAGGAAACTATTTTTACACTCAGTTCTTAAAATACCAGCTCTCAAAGCCTTGGCTTGAAAGAGAATTTTTAGTTGAAAGAAATATTTGAGAAAATAATAAGAGTTTTAAAACCAAGGATCTAAGTTTCAAATTTAAGATGTTAAAAAATTAAAGAACTAGACAATGTTTGACCAAAGTACAAGGAAATAGGAAAATAAAGAATAGAAGAAATATTTTTAAAACACTACAAATAGCAGCTAATGAGACTAAATAAGTGGTCACAATAGGCACTTCTGAGGTCCATGGGTTAGTGTGTTCTCTCCCTAGTGTTGAGGACACCAAACTCACTAAAGCGTCATGGAGCTAGAATGGCCAATTAGAAAGAAGAAATAACCAGATAATTATAATATTTATAATCAATGTAATAATTGAATTATGAAATTGCAGGTTTCCATCTGGTCCTAAAAACAGTTTTCTGCTTGTGCAAAGAACTTCCCACCACTTTCCCAAAATCCTCATGAACTGGTAAAATTGTAAGCCATAAGATGGTATGCTTGTTTTTGCAAAGCCTTCTACATTTTTTTAGAAGTGTTTATTTTACTTCGAAATGCATTTATCCAAGGTAGCTTGCTAAATTGCTTCCACTAGAGAAAGTGACATCCTTTCCATTCTTTTTAGGCTCCAGCAAAAACTAGTGATGTGAAAACACCTTCTCCATGCCCGCACTGGAACAGAAATGGGAAATACCTGTTCTTTGTTGTCCTGATGAAAACATTGAAGCACTGTAAGTGTGTAGCATAACCCAATGTACTGAATCCCCTGAATACAAAATATTGGAATCCCGTCTACTAATTAGCTCTCCTTCTAAAGGAACTGTAAGAGCAAAGTAAAAAAATGTAAATACTAACTAGTCTGATCATAATCCATCAGAATAGTTTGTCCTCGGAACCATGTCATATAACCCTTCAGAGGGAGTTTTAATGACATTTTAAATATCATCAGGGATTAAAACTTTTTCAATGCCTATATTCAAATGTTACAGTACAACTTTTCACGAGACAAATTTATTTCACAGAGGTATAGCTTAAGATTTCCATCTTAAGCAGTGTAGGTCATCTTTTTAAAGGTGCTTCTGTGAGTTATGATTTGGGGAAATGAGAAATGACTTAATTCCAAATAGCCCTAAATGAAGACTTTCCCCATTAAAAATCCATTCCATGGGTCAGTAGATAATGGCCTACCAAGATGCTCTTTCAAAATGTAAGTAACTGCAAAAGAAAAATGTCATGAAGACATTGTAAGCGGATGCTTCCAAACCATCAGCTGAAGTGCAAAGTATAAGAGTTGACTTGTGGAAAACTATCACCCTTGGAGGAGAAACAGAAAAGCCGATGTCACAACTTTGCTTGAGTCTATGGAGTCCGACGATATAGAAGGAAGAGGCTCTAGCTTAGTTCTAATTGAGTATTGGTGAAATTATTAAGGCCACTCCACATAGTGAAAAGGGAAGTTTATTTTGTGGGGTAGCTTACAAATGAAGGGATAGGTTGTAGGGTCTGGCAAAGGTATGGCGCAGTCCAGCGGTGTTCTCTGGAGAACTCTGCTCAGTCTACCTCCAGTGTCCAGGGTCCCAGGAACCAAAAGAAACCTCTCCTCTCCATTGTGGGTCTTTAGCTTCCTCCCTCAGCCCCGCCTTGTGGGTGTGACCATTACTGAAGCCTCAATGGGGGTTGGAACTTCCAGGCCAATGTTGGGATGGCTACTCACTACAACTGAGTTTTAATACAGTTCTATGGAATTATTCTGCAAATAGTTGAGTAGCCTGGGATACTCAAGTATAAGAAGTACATGCAAATTAAAATACATTTGAGAGCCAAATCACTGTCAAAATAAACATTTTCCTAGTTTATCACTGGAAATTTTGTGATAAGAAGATGCATAACTGCCACAGAAATAGATGAACTTATTATTGTCATTAAGATAGCAAATATAATCACACAGACATGGATAATTATTAAGATGTAAGATATTTTGAGATTATTAATTGCTTTTGTGCACTTTGTTTCCACTATAAACTCTATTAACATGTACGGTATAGTTTTTAAATAAAACAAATTACGTGATACAAACACTGTCAGTAAATAAACTACCCAAAATTAAAGGCCAAATTCAAAAGTCTGATCTTTTAGGATTATTATAAACTAAGAACAGTAATGCTTTTTAAGTATTCACTATATTTCTCATTATTCCAATGACTTGGTCAAATGTTGCCCTCATCAGGCCAGAAGTGGTTTACCAGTGAATTTCAGCTGGCATGGGCAGAACTCGTTTGTCACTCAATGGAAGGATGAGCTCTGGCAAAGAAAATTCTGTAGATAATTAGTATAAACCCAGGCCAACTCAAAGACTAGTTTTCATTTTGAAAGGGCAATGGAGTAAGAGAAGGGTTGGTTCAGCTGAGCTATCATCGTCAGGCCATAATCCTTGCTTTTACAGGGAAATTAGTGTTGTCACCCCCTGGTTAAAATCACTTCCCTCTGTCCTCTGAGTAAAACTGAAGTGCTAGTTCAGATTCATGAACTCCGCCTAGCCTGGGCCAGTGGCAGCATCACATGCCTCCCTCTCTCATTGCTGGGCAGACATAGCAACCACCGCATTCGTGATTGCATACATGCCGATCTTTCTCCTTCTGGGCCTTGCATGGGCCAGTTCTCTGCTCACACAGTCTACAAGGCAGGGCTGTTCTTCAGCAGGTCCCCACCTAATGGTCACCTCCTCAGAGAGATCTCTCCTGGATGTCTGAAGTGGAATTTTGCATTTTCAATTTTATTGTCCTGTTTATTCCACTTATGGGACTTAAAATAATCTCTACCTCATTGGCTTACTGAGTTATCTCTCATGCATCTTACATTATCATCTAGGTGAACCTGGGCAGTTAGTTCTAACCTCTGAAATTGCTTGCCATGCCTCTCTGGCACACAGCCTCATGCATGGTGCAGGTGGACTTCAGTCTATTTCGTTTTCTCTTATTTTTACTGAGAGCCAAAGGATTACCAAGCATCACCTCAACTGCTGGATTGTCTTAGATGACATATCAGTTTGTTTCCCTTTTGAATCAGGTGGAAACGGACAGGAAAGTGACCACATTTCAGAAATATCTGGAAACAAAGCCAGGGGAGCATCCCATAGACTGAGGATGGGATGTAAACAAAAAAATAGTGAAAGATCATTTCCAAACCTGTGGAAATGGAAACATGAGTTTCCTAACTGTTGAAAAAAACAATGGGGATGAGTGGGTATGAGGGAGATGGAGGCATTTTCAGTTTTGTGTATACTAAAGTATTGATATATTCATTTAAATGATGAGAAAATGTTGGTGATTATGTAGCTGAATATAAAGCTGGAGGCAAAACCAGGCCAGGGGACCACTGGGGTGTGAATTAAAATCACCGTTATTGTAAACCTACCCCAAGAGTGACCTAAGTGATGTACTCCACCTTTCATCTATTCCAGACACATAAGCTTTCTGAGTTCAGATGCCAGTCCACTCAAGTGTGTGCAGAAATCCTATGCAATTCACTTGCTCAACATTTCTATTTCTCCTTCATTGTTTACCTTGGTTTTCATGTATCCACTCTCCTAGCTCAGTAATAGAGAACAGGCCCTAAATTTCACTCCTGAATTCACAGCATCTATTTCTCCTTCACCTTACTTTTTAACTTTAAAGACATTAACCTATGTGTTTGCCAAATGACTGAGCATTAAATGGAGCTGTGCCACTTCCTTAAAGCAAAGTGATGCCTTTGGCTTTTCTGTACCTAAGGAGGAGACCCTTACGATTGTATTATGTCAGAGATAATTGATGTTCTGCATGCTCCATTCTTGTTATCTTCCCCCATTAGATGTTTGCAAGCCAAAGACCATGTTCCTTTTGGATATCTTAGCAATTTATTATCCTAAACCAATCAGGTCATTTGCAAACACAGCACAGCATGTCTGTGTTCAGCTATAAATGAAAACAGTTGTCTATTTATAGACATAGCAGTCATATTAGTACTATTTTAATTCATTTTACTGTGATTTCTGCACAATTTTCATCTCACATGTGTAGGAATTATGCAATCCTCTATTAAAACTATCTTTTAAGAGGTATACCAACTATAAAAAAAATATGGAGAAAACATTTTTAACATAATTGCCTGAGCAGAGCAAAGGGAGTTCCTTGTAAATCTTGTTGAGCTTTCAAAGGAAAAAGCTTAGGCTGGGGCAGAAATGTGCCAAGCTGAAGCATTTACAATATTAACAAATCTAACCATGTAAGTCAGGGTTCTGCCCAGAGGGAGAAGAGAGCGAGGCCACTTGAGATGGTTAAGGAGGCTCACAAGATACACAGTAAGCAAGATGGAAATGAGGTAAGATGCTGAATCTCTTGTTCTAATCTAAAGGACTAAGACCTACCATTTAAATCCCAGTCTGTAACTTTGAGGGGGTGTCAAAGTTCCAAGGTAGGTGTATATTTCAATTTCAGTTTGAATCAAGAAGCCTGAAGGAACTGCTGTCCGAGTTCATTTGGGAAGCAGGATGTTCCTACTACACAAAGGCCAGTCTTTGTCCTAGTCAAGCTGTGAAATCACAGTGTTTGAACCTCTCACGCAAGAAAGGCAACCCCTTCACCTCGGTCTCTCAATTCAGACTTTCACATCACCCAATAGCATTGTCACAGACACTTGAATAAAGAGTGTTTGATAAAATAGCTAGACATTGATGGCTCAAACGAGATGATACATTAAACCAGCCATCTCATTGCCACATAATTATGATTACATATTTATTTTTATTCAGATATCCCAAAGATTTTACTCAAGAGATTAACAAACATCATGTTAGTTATTTTCCATGTATACCATTTCTTTCCCTAAACACTCACTTCAAGCCTTAGAATGTTACTATAATTCTATAAAATTAAGAGAGTTTTCTCCAAATGAGACTGAGAAAAATCTTAGGTTCTGATTCCACGTCTATTTTCTTGCTTCTTATCTTAGCAAATTCAGTTAGTGTTACAAAATTCTACTCCCTTTGAATACAAGAAGAGCACTGGCCCAACAACTCCTGGGAATGGCCTCTGAAACTGGAGACAGTTTTCTATGGCCCTGGCTGTTTGGATTCCTCATGAGTGCAGATGAGCTACCAGCTCTCAGTACAAGAGGAAGTCTTTTGTAGTAAATCTGGTGGTTAGCAGGGCAGAAGAACCAGGCAAGTGTGACTAACCTAAACTGTTTAGTGGCCCAATGGAAAAGAACAGTAGGTTTGTAATATCCATGATGTCCTCCAAAAGGCACAGTCACATTTATGCAGAACTGTACCAATTCTTTTTTGTTTGTTTGGTTGGTTGGTTTGGGGTTTTTTTGGTACCAATTCTTTTTAATCTAGTTTGGGCTTAGGGGAGGAAATATGAGAGGTGAAGGAAACTGAATAATTTAACAGTTCTTCCTGCCAGGATATCTAAACCAGACATAAGCATCTAATTCCTTCCAATTCTTTATGATTAATACATAGAAGGTTTATTGTTTTGAGTTAGTTTCACTATCACTGAATCCTTAATGCTTGCCGCTTTCAAGGCTTTGATAGTTACAGTGCCCCTCTGTGGACCCAGTCACACAAGATCACTTCCTATCACATACTACAGATAAAAGCAAATATTAAATTGAATAATTTTCCTACCAACCTTGTATTATAGTTCCTAACTTTTAATACTTGTATGTGTATGCATTTGTGTATATTTTATAAGTTACCCCAGGTTATTTTTTGCTTTTCTTTCTTTTCTCATATGTGTGTATACATGTGTATAGTGTACATGCTTATATACATTTTGATGAAGGCACGCATGCACATAAAGATGCATGCATGTGAAAACCTGAGGTTGTTGCCAAGAATCTTCCTCAATGATTTTTTTTCTATATAACTGTCTCTCAATCAAACCCAGTGCTCCTGAATATGGCTAGTAATACTACCCAGCTTGTTCTGGGGAAGCACCTGTCTCTGTCTTCCAAGACTGGAATTACAGATGGCCACCAATGCTCACCCAACATTTAAGCTTCTACATATAATGGCTAAGTCAACTTCTCAGCAATGCCATTTTATTGTTAAGTATAGAACGTTTTAAATAAAATTATATTTGAGGCTAGGGAGATAGTTCATAGTAGAAAATACACTAATACATTTAAGGTTAATTTTATCCCTTATCAGCTAATTTCCTAATAAAATACAAATGTGTGTCCACTACATAAGCAGTGTTACAGGTAGGTGTCACACCTTGATTTGAAAACATGACCCTTATCCCACTGTGGCTGCCGACAAAGATAACCAAATAAGATCACTCAAGTCAGGAGTCTGAATCTGTGTTGATTAAATTAGCTGCCCCTCTTTTCCAATTCTCATTCATCAGGTAATAACATGCAGCCACAATTAAAGGTGAGGGTTGTGGTATTTCACTAACAGTGAACCTGCTCAGCCACTGGACATGCAGACAGTGAGCAAATTCCATTTCTGATGATTGGAAACCCTCTTGAGTCAGGTGAACTACAAAAAACTTTAACTATGGGAAAAAAAGAGAATAAAATGCCTTGAGCACTCTGTATTCTTCCATTTATATAACTATATTCTTTCCTAAAATATAATGTTCTGTCTTTACATTCTTTTCAAAAAGTAATTGTATTTTTTCTATCATATCTTCCACCAAATGACCATTGTCTTAGGCTTATTGATTTATCATCCTTCTGAACATATCATACCAAGTAATAAAACTGAACAGAACCATCGTTACTGATTTCTGGGAGAGGATTGGATCAATTTATAGTAAGTCTGTCTTGGCTTAGGTGCAATATTAACAGATTCCTAGTAAGCAGAACTTAAGAGACTGTCACTGTTTTTACATTGGGCTGATCAATAGACAGTCCATAAAACTGAACAAGAGAAGTAAAAGGAAGCTTGAGGGTTATTTTATGGGACTTTTTTTTTTCTGCATGTACTTGTCATTATCACCACCCCTCAGATTCTATGCTCAACTTGTATTGACTGTTTGAGAGATGTGTTTAGAGTTCTGCATGACCACAAGTGTGATATGATGGCTGGAAACAGCAAGGATGGAGATTTTGGAAGTACTTCTAAAAGCAAGTGGAGGTCTTTACTAATAGATTTGGGAAACCCAATTATTCAGCTGTTTCTGCTGCTTCTGCTCTTTCCAAGCCAAAACAAGAAAGGCCTTAAGCCTACGTAAATCAACTCACACTCAACTAGAGTGTCTAGGGACCACCTCATAGAATGCCAGTACAAAAAGTACAGAAGTAGGGTCTCAAGTTCTCAGAGAGAGGTTAGTTGTCCCACCAAGATCAATGGAGTATGTTACTTCATAGACTCAGCAATCTTGTTTCTCCAAGCCAAATAGAACACTATTGTGGAAGTTGAGTGCAACTTGGGCCCCATCATTTCAGCTCCTTTTCTCCGGGGTTTTATATACTGGTAGAAGGTGAACATTAATAGAATGAGACCAAAAGGCATTCAGTGAGGGAATAGCAAATACATTTCCTAAATGCATGGCCTTTAGTAAGAGGTTCTTAACAGGTCCCAGCTGGCTGCATCCCAAGCTATTTCTAGCCCAGAAAGAAAAGAAGCTAGAATAATTACCATGCGGCTGTTCCCTTGTGATTCACTTATCACTATCTCTCCATCTTAATGACGATATGATAATAGGTGGTTGATTTGTCACCCAGTTATGCTTTGAATGCTTACAATTGTGTCTGACAACACTGGCATGCTTACATGAATGGTTTAAGAAATTTTCGATGCTTAAGGTAAGCTTTTTTCCCTTTGAATACTTTTATATTTAAAAAAAAAACAGAAAGAAAAACACTTGACATTAATTCTGACTCAACAAGACTCAGGTTAGTGAACTACTGTGGATTGCCAAGAACTTCGTGACATATCACTTCAGAAATGATGGATGCTTGGCAATTACTGATCTCATATTGCACTGACAGTTTTGGCACTGAGAGTGGAAGCTGTTCAGAATGATAAATGGATATGACAATTTATTAAAGATCAAAGGCACTATTAGCATTGGGTACAGATGCAACCATTTAGAAGAAGGAAAACAAAAACAAAGACAGAGACGATTTAAAATGTAGAAATTTAAACTTAGGAATGAAAGGCATATCTGTAGTACCCATTCAATTTTTAAATGCAGAAATTCTAGAAATTTAGCAGCAGTGTACCTTGGAGGTAAGAAAGGCACATGTGAGACACAATTCTAATACCTTCACGACTTCATCTACCCATCTCCTGACCAAGTCTCTCCTTTCTTCTCTTCCAGTCATTGGCATATGCTACCATGTGTTATGGCCTCTGGTTTGACTACAGTTCTTTCCATGATCTGGTTAATCTCAGTGCCAAGTTTCCCTCTCTCAAATGAAAATGGAAGACATGAATTACTAGAACTAAAAAAGCTATGGGACTAAGGCAATTCCCCCAGCTATATGGCTCTGTGGCATTTCTGCTAAAATAATTAGAAGAGACACACTGATATTCTTAATGGTACATATAATTAACAAATGTTACACGCATACACTATGGAATACTATTAAACTGAAAAGAAAAATGAAATCATGCCAGGGGTGGTGGAACATGCCTTTAATCCCAGCACTCAGAAGGCAGAGGTAGGTGGATCTCTATGAGTTCATGAACATCCTGGTCTACACAGTGAGTTTAAGGACAACCAGGGATATATAGTAAGATATTGTCTTAAATAAAGAGAGAGAGAGAGAGAGAGAGAGAGAGAAGGGAGGGAGGGAGGGAGGGAGGGAGGGAGGGAGGAAGGAAGGAAGGAAGGAAGGAAGGAAGGAAGGAAGGAAGGAAGGATGGAAGGATGGAAGGAAGGAAGGAAGGAAGGAAGGAAGGATGGAAGGATGGAAGAAAGGAAGGAAGGAAAAAGAGAAAGTCATGAGCCTTGTAGGTAAATGGATAGAACTAGAAAAGAT